>NC_056741.1:1911918563-1911956063 GCF_019279795.1 Protopterus annectens | reverse complement strand
ATTTCATGAACTAAAGTGGTACAAAAAGTTCACGTGCTGCTCAAAAGGCAGCTTTGCATTGCAACTACAAAATCATCTTTAAGTAATACGTAGTACAATATGTGGAAAGCCTGAAGCAAAAAAAAAAAAAAAAAAAAAGCGAGAAAGGGATGAGTCCTTCCCATAAGCATGACAGGCACACATTTTTACATGAAACCATCAAGGCCTACTGAAATCTAACACTTTCTTTAGGTTTTGTCCAACTTCTGCAATTGTTAATAGAAGGTGTGAGGTCAGTCTTGAAACCACTGTGGAGGGTAAATATATTTTTTTCTTGTAATTAAGATATTTTTTTCAGTGGATGAATATGGAGACATAAACAAACACACACACACACACACACACACACATATATATATATATATATATATATATATATATATATATATATATTCTTCATTTTTCTTTAATTTGCCTGTGACAAGATTGCTTGAATCAAATTTTCGTGAGCTTGACATAATTATTTATTCTCTCTCTGTGTAGGAGTGATGTGTTTTTTCCCGTAATGTATTGATTTTTTTCTGAGACTGAAGCCTGCCAGAGGAAGAGTAAAACAGTTTTATGTAGAAGTTTGCAAAAAAGAAAAAAAAATTCTTCAAGGTGCAGTAACCTTGAAGTAGAATGGGGAGGCAAAGTCTCCACATGAGCAGTTCAGAGGACTTACTCCATCCAGAAAACATTTTTTTTGGTGCATTTCAAGTTTTGTATTTGCACAAAATACAAAAGTATAGAGTACACATGCAGAAGTTTTGTGTAGTCAGACTCTTAGCTTCATGCAGTTTTAGATGGACTATAGAGTTCCAAGCAGATAGGAATCATTGTGGGAAACACACACATCTTCACATAAAAAGAAATGTAAGGTCAGATAGTACAGATTTTCATACTTGTTCCAAATATTTTATTTCTGTAATAGTTTAATGAGAATACTTCAAGCAATTGTTTGTTGCACTTCAAAAGCATGTATGAGTATCATATTTAAAAAAAAATCTGTTTTTTAACAGGTTTAACGGTTCTGATTCCATACCTTTTGTCTCGCAAGAAGCGGTGGAGCAAATGCAAATTCCGAGTGTTTGTGGGCGGTCAGCTTGATAAACTCGAGGAGGAAAGAAAAGCGTAAGTTATAGTTTATTTCAAAAAAATGAATATAATTTCTGCATAATATAATGCATTTTTAAACTTTAATTGTGCTACCCGCATAAGAGATAGTAGACATTAATGCCTCTTTTCAGAAGTGACTCAGGAGCAACAGTTTGTCCAGAGTCACACCTCATCTTTGTTTATGAAGGTCTACAGAGATAAACATTACGCTTTAAGTGTGTGGGTCTTTTGAAATGAGACTGAATAATGAAACTCAAAAGTAAAATGCATTTCTTTCTTAAAATAACTCTTCTACATCTCCTTTCTCTCACATGATGCATACCCATTCCATCTCTATCCCCTTCAACCCCTCTTCCCCCCACTATCTTCTGTGCTGCTTCCTTCCCACCTTCCTTCCTTTTTCCATCTCTATCACTGTGCCATAAATTGTTTAGTAATTCCACAAAAAGCCTTATTCTCATTTAAAAGCAAATTAAAATATCTGTGAATAGGTTTAGTATTCACTAAAAATGTAAAATCAGATTTGCAGGTGTCTACAAAATTGTTCATAGTAGTTCATTGGAGGTATATATGTGCTTTGCTTTTTTGATGAAATACTGTTCCTTTTTTAATTAAGTCTACACCATGTAAAGCATACTAAAAATTAAATTTTCTACTTCATAATCTTAATTCTAAAATTAAATGAATGATTTTTACCCATCCTGATGGAATGTAAGATGAATCTTTTGGTAGTACCTTTAATTTAATCACATTTCTGTTAGCAATTTATTTCTTAGATTGAAAGGAGGGATTCTGAAGGATGTGCAGCTTGCTCTTATCCTCTCTCTGTCGTCCCTTGGTATCTGTTGCTGCACTGTGTCATGAATATCTGGGGTAGTTGCCTGCTGCCTTCTGAGTAATTGTTACCTAAGAAGTTTGTATTTCCGTGTTGGCCAACTTTGGTGACCTGAGTGGATGTTGTACATTCTGTTTGATTTTGTTTAAAGAAGGAGGTGGGACCAAAGTGTTCTCATTTATAATCTGATAGGATGTAGAAGTTGCATATCACTTATTGACCAACAAATGATGTACTTTGCTGGCTTGATAATCTTCTTCATCACATTCTAATTTCTTATATTTTCTGTAGATTAAAGTTGCCACGTGTATAATTAATTTACTGTTTAATAAGGACTTTTTTACCAAAAAAGATGATATCAATCATGTGACTTGACACACTGATCCAATGTAAATATATCTTCCCCCAACATCTGCATTCTGTTATCTTCATGTTTTTGTAGCAATTTTATCATCTGTAAGCAGTCTTATTAAATAACTCTGTCAATTCGCTATATATGGTGCCCACTGTTGTGATAAATACAGGAAATGTATACACTCTGAGACCTAACAGAACTTGTTGTATTATGCTACACTGATCAAAATATAAATCTTCATATATTAAAGACTTGATTACCAACTAGTAGACCTGGGTTTGAAAGCTGACTGAGGAAAAACTGGGCAGCAGCAGTAATTGCGCAGAAGAAAGGCCTAGAAATCTACTTCTGTAATACGCCACAAAAACCCTATTGGGGCTTCCCATAGAGTTGCCATGAGTCAGCTTCAGCTCTGGGGCATTACTTGCTTTATATTAAAACATTTTCCTTGAGCAATTTCTTTATCAACTCACCAATGAGAAATTTAATGTCAATAAGTTCTCTAACATTACTGGAAACTTTACCTCCATTATTTCATGTAGGTGCAGAAAACAAAATAACTAGAGTGATTAGAAACATATGAACATCAGTGCAAATATGGGACATTACTGCATTTTTTCCTCATACCTTCATTGCCACCTGCATCAGGTGTAATTTTATTATCAGTATCATTAGCAATATCCTTCAGATCAGGACTGAAGAAATCCTGCAAAATGTCTGAAAGTCACCATTACAAATAGCCACAAACCCCTTTGCTTCAAATAAAAATGCACTAAATGTTTGCATTACAGGTGTCTGGATTAGATCCTAGGGGCATAGGTATAACTATATTTGCGGAATACGTAGAAGGTTGGTAATCCATAGCTCTGGAAAGCCAAGGAAGCCTGTCAAAAAAGAACAGATTTTAATATAGATGAGGTACCAAATAATGGACAATATAAGTAACACTGCAAATATAGTTCGTTTTGTCATTCCAGTATGTGTGGGTAGTCAAAACTGGTACATTCATTAAATTTAACTGGAAGATTATTTTGGGGAATCAGGATTTATCTAAAGTAATTGAAACAGCAACTAGATTTGTTTGCAAGAAGAGTACAAATATAAACTCATTGTTTCCTACAAGAGTGTGCTTGTCAGGAAATCAGACGTCCTGTGTATCCTTTAAGAGTATACTCATCTTTAAAGGAGACTTACCTTCACTCCATGGGAAGGAAATAAATATTTTGAGAAATAAGATTTAAAATCTAAACTAAAACCAGTTCAGGGTCAAAGTCATAAAACAAATAGTACTTTATTTTGAAAAAAGTCATAAGACTGGCAAATAAAATTGACGACCTGTAATTTAAAATAAATGAATTATCAGTCATAAGTGCCCTGTGCTACATTTCATCTTCATGAAGGGACACTTATATGAACCGATTCCATATCACTGAGAAATTCTTTACACTCATGGTTATTAAAGGTTTTCAGTTAAATCGCTAATACATCACTGTATGCTATTTGTTAAACTACAACTGAAGCACAAAGATTCTCTTGACTTGCTTACTACTTCTTGAGTATAAAGTCAATGTAGTAATGAGCGGTCAGTTTTAACATCCCAAGCTGAACCCCCGGATCATTGTTTTCTCATAGGAAATCCCAGCTGGCATGATTTCTGTGTGTGCATTGAAAGTGATTTCCATTTTTTTTTATAAATTTCTGTTTTCTCCACATTTCTGTGACTGTAGAGTTGATATGTATAAGTGGGTGTTGTGAAGGGTGACCTCCCTCATTTGGTATAGGGGACTCGCTCCCCTGGGAAAAAAAAAAAAAACATTTTTGCTAAATGGCTTGCCAAGTTGAAGACTGAGTAAAATATTTTTGACTGGTTGAATTTTCATCAGGTTTTAACTTGGCAAGACATAGATGAAGCCCTTCTTAAACCAAATGCCAGATAATGTGACTAACCTAGACCAAACCTCTTTTACTGAACTAGCTAATTTTGGATAATCAAATAATCTGCTTTAGTTATACAAAGAAAACTTTCATCTGTTTAGAATTCTTAAAATTTATCAATTGCCTCAAAATAAAGTTCACATTAAAGACTCCACCTGATAGTTAATCTATACATGGAAATTAGGACCAGAAAAAAAAAAGTAATCAAAACTGGTTATAATGAAAAGTTACATAACTATTTCAGCCCCTAGACAAAATCTATATATCAGGAATTGTTAACCTGGCATATCACTCTCTGACCGGTCTACCAGGAGGGTACTCCTGATCTTGCCCTGTTATGGAGCCAATATATTCCTTGGTTTGGGATTAAAAAGTAATTAGCAAAAGTGTTCAAATTTTCAAAGTTAAACTTTGCCCGAGTGGAAAACTTGCTAAGTTATTTAATTTTATTGAGTGCCCATTATGTTAAAAGTAAATCTATGATATTAAAGAGAAAAAAACAAAAGACAATAAATTATCCAATAGTTAGATTCCATTTGGTCCTTGGTTGAAATGTCTTTGTCTATTGCCTCTAATGTTGTCTTGGTTCTGGCATCTATATAGGCTTCCACGATCTAGCTGGAAATCTCTGTTTTAGTTGGAGTATCGGTTGCAATCACTTGCTTCAAACAGTATAAGATCTCTTTTTCTCGGTTCCTTGTATGTTTAGTAGAAATTGTTCTTAAAATCTCAGTCTTTAGATCCTTCTCAAAGGGGGTGTTAGAGTAGCTCTTGCTGAACCTGTTTAAGAAATATATTCAAACCCTCAGAGCCAGCGGCTTCTGTGTCAGACAAAAGAAAAGGTAATCTCAGTCACAAGAAACAGTTCCTCTAGGTCACAGTTAGTGTAAATGAATCGCCAGAAACTTCCAAAATTATTTGTAAACCACAGAAAAACAACTAGCGATTCAAACCACAGCCAAAGAAGTCACTATTATTTGTCAAGAAGTACAGAGTTCTATGCCAAAAGATGAAAAATTCTTTATTGTAGGTAAGCGCTTTTGTGGTGCTACTCTCACCACTTCATCAGACCTTTTACAACAATGCATCACATTACTCTATACTTTATACTAAAATTTGAATCAGCCCATTAACTTAATTGATTCAATTAAATAAGTTAACCTTTTAATAACCCATGAAAACTTTCTATGAAAGTTATACATAGGGTACACAAGCTCAGACTACTATAAAAACATATAAGGGATACATATATAACAAATAACCATGTATATATAAACAACATATATAAAAAAACATAATAAAAAACACTTGTAAAAACACTTATAAAAACACTTGTGTATGCATACTTTTAAACCAGTACTTTCATACAAACATAGAAATATAAAATAAGTGCATGCATACAGTTCTCTCTTTCTGCACCTAACCAAAAGGGTGCTTAGTTATTATTTAATATATAAACATACTAAATGACTTTATGACATTATAAACAGAACTGAGACCTCAGAGACATGCTGGCTTATTAGATTGAGAGCAGATAGGGGTCAGGGACTAAACGACAGGATCACCCTTAAACCTGTTTTGCGGAATAGGCCTTTGATTTGATGATACAAAAGTCATTTAGTATGTTTATATATTAAATAATAACTAAGCACCGTTTTGGTTAGGTGCAGAAAGAGAGAACTGTATGCATGCACTTATTTTATATTTCTATTTTTGTATGAAAGTACTGGTTTAAAAGTATGCATACTTAAGTGTTTTTATAAGTGTTTTTTACAAGTGTTTTTATTATGTTTTCTATACATGTTGTTTATATATACATAGTTATTTATTATATATGCATCCATTACATGTTTTTATAGTAGTTTGAACTTGTGTACCCTATGTATAGCTTTCATAGAAGGTTTTCATGGGTTATTAACAGGTTAACTTATTTAATTGAATCAATTAAGTTAATGGGCTGATTCAAATTTTAGTAAATAGAGTAATGTGATGCATTGTTGTAAAAGGTCTGATGAAGTGGTGTGAGTAACACCACGAAAGCGCTTACCTACAATAAAGAATTGTTCATCTTTTGGCATAGAACTCTATACTTTTTGACAAATAATAGTGACTTATTTGGCTGTGGTTTGGATCGTAAGTCACAAGAAAAGGTAGTTTCCAAAATAACTCTTGAGTTCAGTCGTTCTTTTTAAAGTAGTTTTTATTGGAAGCAGTTCAAGTGCTGCTCACTGCTAGTTTACAAGTGAAAAGTGAGCATTATTTATTGCCAAATGAGGGGGTGTTACCAGGGCTATCCACTAATCATTGTGTGTGGGTGTGTCAGTGCCTTTAGCCTTTATTGAGTAACTTGTGATGTACTGGGGGAATGCCCAGGTTTCCCTTGTTACAAAACTTCTGATTTAATCAGGTATGTTATTTATTGAGAGTCCATGTAAATTAAAAATTTAAAATTAAACGTTAAACAATGAATGATTTCATGTGTGGCAGATATGTTTTTTTTATACAAACAAAAATACATATAATAGTGTTAGTATATTTAAAAAGATACAGTTCCATCTTCAAAGGATTGGCTCATGTATTGGTTACTGTGTGGGCGAGCGAAGGGACTTAATAAATGTGTTGCCAATATGTTTTTTAGAAAACCAAGATACATACATTGAATTTAGTGTATTTACAAAGATAAAATTCTATCGTCGAAAGATTTGATCATGTATTGGTTAAGTTACAGGCTAGCGAAGGGATTCAAAAACATAAAGGATACTGATAATTCAAGCCTGTGCATAAATAAAGGATACCGATAATTCAAGCCTGTGCATAAATAAAGGATACCGATAATTCAAGCCTGTGCATAAATAAAGGATACCGATAATTCAAGCCTGTGCATAAATAAAGGATACCGATAATTCAAGCCTGTGCATAAATAAAGGATACCGATAATTCAAGCCTGTGCATAAATAAAGGATACCGATAATTCAAGCCTGTGCATAAATAAAGGATACTGATAATTCAAGCCTGTGCATAAACAAAGGATACTGATAATTCAAGCCTGTGCATAAATAAAGGATACCGATAATTCAAGCCTGTGCATAAACAAAGGATACTGATAATTCAAGCCTGTGCATAAACAAAGGATACCGATAATTCAAGCCTGTGCATAAATAAAGGATACTGATAATTCTAGCCTGTGCATAAATAAAGGATACCGATAATTCAAGCCTGTGCATAAATAAAGAATACCGATAATTCAAGCCTGTGCATAAATAAAGGATACCGATAATTCAAGCCTGTGCATAAATAAAGGATACTGATAATTCAAGCCTGTGCATAAATAAAGGATACCGATAATTCAAGCCTGTGCATAAATAAAGGATACTGATAATTCAAACTTGTGCATAAACAAAGGATACTGATAATTCAAGCCTATGCATAAATAAAGGATACCGATAATTCAAGCCTGTGCATAAATAAAGGATACCGATAATTCAAGCCTGTGCATAAATAAAGGATACCGATAATTCAAGCCTGTGCATAAATAAAGGATACCGATAATTCAAGCCTGTGCATAAATAAAGGATACCGATAATTCAAGCCTGTGCATAAACAAAGGATACCGATAATTCAAGCCTGTGCATAAATAAAGGATACCGATAATTCAAGCCTGTGCATAAATAAAGGATACCGATAATTCAAGCCTGTGCATAAATAAAGGATACCGATAATTCAAGCCTGTGCATAAATAAAGGATACCGATAATTCAAGCCTGTGCATAAATAAAGGATACCGATAATTCAAGCCTGTGCATAAATAAAGGATACCGATAATTCAAGCCTGTGCATAAATAAAGGATACCGATAATTCTAGCCTGTGCATAAATAAAGGATACTGATAATTCTAGCCTGTGCATAAATAAAGGATACTGATAATTCAAGCCTGTGCATAAATAAAGGATACTGATAATTCAAGCCTGTGCATAAATAAAGGATACCGATAATTCAAGCCTGTGCATAAATAAAGGATACCGATAATTCAAGCCTGTGCATAAATAAAGGATACCGATAATTCAAGCCTGTGCATAAATAAAGGATACTGATAATTCAAGCCTGTGCATAAAAATGTATATATTTGTGGTGGAATTTAAAGCCCCAGCTCCCTGAATGAAGAAACATAAATGGGTAACTATTGTCAGAAAACCCCACAGGGAGAAAAATGCACTGATTCGGGAGGAGCTTTCGGAATCTTCTTCAGGAGTGCTTCCTAGGTAGCTCAAAAACTAAGTTACTCTAATGGAAACCATGTTAAAATATATTCTAACTAGATTCCAAGCATGCATATCAAAAAAGACTTTTTTTTTCCTGGAGATATCAAATCACTCTTAAAGAGGTGGGTGGAGGGGTATTTTATTGTAGTGGCAGTGAATGGCAGGGCAGACTGGGTCAGTAAAAAAAGAGAGTTGGCTCCCAACACTAAGTGTTACCCCATATAATATAAAGTCTCTGGCACTGGAGTGAAGGTTTGACTGGTGGCAAAGAACAAGTAGAGGGCCTGGGTGGGGGGGATAAAACTAGGCTAATGTCATACTGAAAGCTACTGGACAAGTTCCCCCTCCTATATACCAGGTTAACTAAGTTTGTTTTTCCATCCTTTGCTGAGGGCCTTACTCACTCTGCTGGAGCACTGCTTTTGCTCTGATTGTATATATCAGGAATTGGTCAAAATGGGGAAACTCTGAATATCTCTCATGGAAACTGAAAAATATCTATTTTATTTGTAGTCCATAAGGTTAGCTAGGTGTCTACTTGGACATTTCTGAATGACAATGTCTTCAAAGCTACTTTTTTCTTAACAGCTCCAAGACATATAGTAATAAAATTCTGAGTATGACCCAGCTCATCTGAAATAAACTAGCAATGAAGGAGCTAGAGAAGCTAGCAAAGAGAGGCAGGATTAAGTGACTGAGTGACTGATAGCAGCTCTCATTTTGTACAATGGTTTTGGTCTGACTCACTTGTGAATTGATCCAATGGAGGTGCAGAGAAATAACTGTAGCAGCCTGCAGGGTCATGGTTTGCACTTGGACACACCAGGCAGATTCATTTAGTGTAGCCAGGAATTAGTATTTGCACAAAAATGCATGCATGCACCATAGATTCATTTCTCTATGCCTGGCTTCTCTCGTATGCATATCAGGCAGACAAAAGGTATGACATTAGGATATAAATAAAATCCCCAGTAAGACACTATGGATGATACCTTCTTCATGGATCTCTCCTACAGTTCCACAGCCCAAGGGCAGCTAGAATCTGTCTCGATTTTTCCTCCCAAGGGTGACCCCAGTTTGCTAGGTAAACTGAGTCTTTGGGGGTAGGGAACAAATGAGGCTGCAGTAGGCCAGCAATAGTCAAAATGCTACTGGGATTAAAAGCACTTCCTAAAAATATAACTTTACATACTGAACAAACTAGCCACGAAGTTTTGTAATACCATTCTAAAATTCTGGAAGGGACATATTGTTATTGCAGGGTCCTGGAGGACATACTTTTATTATGATATCTCTGTGATTAGCAGCTTTGAATGAAACTTGCACAATGATGTATCCTGGTAAGAACACACACTGTTCAAAAAGCTATTTTGTCTCCCAGTGGAAAAAGAAGTTTAGATCAATGTGAAATGTTGATGCTATCAGCAGTACTTCTATTATTTTCAACTAGCAAAATGACTTAAATTAACTTCAGCTTTTCTTAATCAAGTAATCATTTAAATTCTTGTCAGCATGTATATATGTCCAGATAACCTTGTCCCCAGGAATTGCAGAAAATACTTTGTTTTTCCACACACACACACACACACACACACACACACACACACACACACACACACGCACGCACGCACGCACGCACGCACGCACACACACACACATATATATATGTTGAAACTTTTAAGTAACAATGTTGAATAAAGCTTGTTAGAATATCCAACATTGTTAAATATACATATCGAAATGTTAAATCTCTTAATTAATGAGAATGTTTCTGAGTGAAAAAAGTTTGGGAGAATACATTTTAAGGGGAGAATAGTGACAAATCAGATTAGATCCTGTTCTGCTGAAGGAGTTGACTGATTTTAAAAGAGGTTGAAAACTCATTTTCCAGTTCCTTGTAAAGGAAACCTATTTATACTCAATGCTAAACTGTTTATGTTCTGACAACATGGTTGTATATTCTCTCCACGTAAACATAGGTTTCCTTTGGGTAGTCTAGTTTTCTTTAACTTTCCAAATAATTTTAGTCGAATTGGTTACTCCAAACTGCACACGTAGATACTGTAGTTACCCTTGTCTTTGTGACTCAGGACATAGTTGAAAAGTGTTCACAATGGAGTAATTCACTTGGCTAGTTAATGCAAACTAAATGAAATGCTTACATTTAAACTAGATTTAGTCTTAATTGTTGCATATATATATTATACCATTAGAATTAATTAAATGATCCATTAATGCTCCAGGATTGAATCTGTATTTTAAACTACCAAGAAACATTAGTTTACATATCAGGAGACAATGTAAAGTACTTCATAGGTTCATAGGTTCATAGGTTCATAGGTAGGTACAAGGCTATTGGCCCTAGGGCATAATTAAGCATAGCCAAAATATTTCAGCTTGCACCTCCAATGTGATTTAGTTACCTGCGCCTCTGTCGAGCAGGGCCACAGAAGTGAGTCCTGGGGTGAATTTCCTGTTCCCTATCCACTCATCAAGATTCCTCTTGAAGAGCGCTAATGAGGAGCTCTGCCTCACATATATGGGGACCTTATTCCAGAGCAGGGGGAGTCTCTGGGACACAAATCTGTCCGTCCAACAAGTCCTGTTTATTGTTGAGGTCAGGTTAAGGTCCCTATAGTGTGCAGCTTGGGTAGATTGGGTTTTCCTTAGGTGGAGCATTTCCAGCAATTCGGGGTTTGACATAGCCTTGTATGTCAGGCAGAGATTACCTCTGAGTAGCTGGTATGCAACCAAGTACAGCTGGAGTTTTTTTAGCCTAGTGGCATAGGGCATCTGTTTTAGGCCTGTTATCCTCTTGGTGAGGTATTTTGGAGGCCTCTCCAGTTGTTGCAGGTGTCTAGTAAGGTACATCCCGAATGGGGCATTATACTCAATAAGGGTCTAATGAGTGATGAGTAGAGGGGGACAATAACTTCCTTTTTTCTAGATGCAAACCCCTTTGTGATAAGGTGGGCCATGTAGAAGGATTTTCTAACCACTTTAGCGATGTGGTTATCAAAGGAGAGGTTACTATCCACCTGAGTCCCTAGGTCTCTTATCACACTCTCTGTGTTAAGTGAGCTGCCACCTGTGTGGTAATTCGTAGGTACTTGTTTTTTCCCGAAGGGGATGACAATGCACTTTTTGGCATTTAGCTTGAGGCCATGATTTTGGCACCATGTGTCTGTTTCAGTGAGACCCTTTTGAAGGATATCTACGTTAGTAGGAGTCTCAATTATGGCACCCTGTTTGCAGTTGTCTGTGAACTTTGTTAGTCATAATCCCTCTGTGTTTGCTTGTACCTCAGAGAAGTAAATACCCAACAGGAGAGGTCCCAAGACTGAGCCCTGGGGTACTTCACTTGTCACAGGTTTGGAGTCGGACCTAGCGTTTCCTATTTTTACTGTATGGGTTCTGTCCGTGAGCCAGTTAGCAACCCATCTTGTAATGTAGGGGGTTATAGTTAGGTTAGTGAGTTTGTCTATAATTCCCGAGTGGGGAATGGTATCAAAGGCTTTTGCAAGATCAAGGTATGCCGTGTGGACTACCTTTCCCTCATCGATTGCTTTGGTGACTGTCTCGAAAAAGTCAACCAGGTTTAGACGACATGACCTGCCCTTTACGAAACCAAACTGGGTAGGGTCTAGGGTTTGTAGCTTCCCAATGTTGTTGTTTATGAGTTCTATAATGATGTGCTCCATGGCCTTGCAGACAAGGCTCGTCAGGCTGATGGGGTGATAGTTCCTGGGGTCGGTGGTGGCTCCTCCCTTGTGAAGCGGGACAACCGTTGCCATGCACCACTCAGTGGGCACATAGCCTGAGGTGAGGCTGTGGTTGAACATGGTATTTAGGTGAGGGATTAGTTTGTTTTGGAGTTCATGTAACATGCAGCCTGGGATGCTGTCTGGTCCCATGGATGCTGTGTTTTTTGCTTTAGAAAGTGCTGTTTTCACCTGGGTGTCTGTGATTACGGGGGAAGCGCAATCTTCTGGTATAGATATGGGCCCTTTAGGGGGTGAGGGTGGGGTAAAGTTTGCACTGAACCTATCTGCCTGTATATTAGTGATATCAGTTAGTTCCATGAATTTTGATCCATTGTGCTGTAGCTCAGAGCAGATCTGAGAATTGCCATTTAGGTTCTTTACATAGCTAAAAAAATGCTTTGTGGTTGTCCTTGGTGTCCGTTGTGATTTTTCTTTCAATGCTCGCCTTTGAGAATTTTATAAGGGATCTTAGCTTTTTGCTAAGGTTGGTCAGGGAGCTCCTCCATTCCTGGGTTTTTACTCTTTTTTGTAATAATTTCTTCCTTCTATTATAGAGTTTGTTTATGGCTGGGGTCCACCAGACTGGTTTCCTTTTTTTGGAGGAATGGGTATTGGTTTTGTTCAAGATAGCACGGTCCATGCACTCATGTAAGTGCTTGTAGAGTGCTTTTGTGTAGGCTACAGCAGATTCAACCAAACTGTCATTCTGCATGGGAGTAACGAAGTTTGCCACCTCCGTCCTAAGTAGCATAAAGTTTGCTTTGGAGAAGTTTTTCACTGAGGTTTCCTTGGGGGAGGTGGTATGTGGATATCAAGGGTGATGAGTTTGTGGTCTGATCTAACAAATGAGGAATTTTCCTCGGGTATGGAGCACTTGTCCCCCATGTTGGTGATGACCAGGTCTAGTATATTGTTGCCCCTTGTGGGGGTGTTGATAAGCTGTTCCAGGGCATTTGAGTTAATATATTCCAGGAAGCATTGAGCAAAGGTATTAGTGCTTGAGTAGTTTTCCCAGTTGATGTTTGGGTAATTGAAATCACCCAGTATTAGGGTGTTTGGTTGGACCCTCATGTTTTCCAGTACCTCAAGGAACAAGGAGTGGGGGTCTTGGGGCAGGGATGGTGATCTGTAGCAAGCTACAATCTGGATTGCAGTTTTACCCATTGTCAGTTGCACTTGGATGATCTCTGAGGCATCATACTTTGCAACTAGTCTGGAGATGTGGTTATCCTTGATGAGTATGGATACGCTTCCTTCTTTGGTGTTTCGGTCCAGGTTTTGTGGCCAAAATATGTGGTATGAGTTGAAGCCTGGAATCGCTGGGGGTGCTCTCTTGAGCCTTGAACCAGGTCTCAGTTATTGCACAAATATCGATGTTCTCCATTTTGAGAAGAGCCTCGAGGCTTGATGTTTAAACTCCTGGTGTTGAGCAGCATTACCCTCAGTTTTTTGTCACTGGTACTTATTACGGTGGTGGGTTTGCCTTTTGAGCCTTGCCTAAAATAGGCACTATGGGGGTGGCAAGAGCCTTGGCCACTGTCCTGAATCCTAGGGGTGACAGGTGCAATCCATCTCTGGTGAAGTATCGTGATTTGTCGAGCATGTCATCCCAGGTATACAAATACTGGATCCCCTTTGAATGACACCAGAAGCTTAGCCAATTGTTGAAATTTATCATTTTTTCCTTGTACTGAGGTATCATTCTTGGTGAAGGTAAGATGCCACTCAGGGCTAGGGTCATACCTGCCTTGGTTACATGATCAGAGAGCTCTTCTATGTCTCTTTTCATGTAGTCCAGGGAGGTATGTCTCAGGTTATTCACACCAACATGGACAATGACAGAGTCATATTTGTACTTGTTATGGAGTGACCTGAGTACCTGCTTGATGTGGTGGATTCTGGTGCCCGACAAGCAGCTGACAGTAACCTTCTCTTTGTCCAGCCTGGTGAATGGGACATCAGTGTGCCTGACTATGGAGTCTCCTATTACAAGTGTGTTAGGTATGATGTTATGCCTTATGGGCTGTAGTTGTGTGGCACACTGGTTTTGGAGGTTATGTATTGGTTGCAGTGTGTTTGTGGGTGGAGATTGCTTGTGTGTCTGATTTGGAGGTCTCTGTTGTTTCCGCAGATTTTTATTTAGAGCCTCCGATTATGTCTTTGTGTATCTATGTGTGGGATTTGCAGTTGCAGGTGTGGTGGGTCTATGTGTAGCATTGCAGGTTGTTACTTCTCCTCTTGACTGTCTATTCCAGTCGCAGCTGGAGAGAGCTTTGCCTCAAGTTTGGCTGTGTAGGTGCATCTCTCGCAGATTTTGGTGCCATGTGGTAGGAGGAGTGGGTAGTCTGTGTACATGATGCAGTTGTGACATTGCCTCAGGATGCCCAGATTCATCAGGTGGACTGGAGAATACACTGGGAACTGGCCTATGGACATGCCTGAATGGGTTGAGGAACTTTTTCTTGTTAAGCTGGTGGGGGAGAGTAATTTGACAGTTCATTACAAACAAATGTTGGGCATCGAGTAATATAGATTATTAGTGCTTCTGTCACTTTAAGCAAGTGCGAGTCTGAAGGCGCTGATTTGAGTGCTAGAACTGAAAGAACTGGCTAGTACTAAGGGAAAAACTGAAGAGCAGACTCTGTGGAGCCGGGGATAGTTTAACCCTAGCTAACTGCCGCAGCGCTATGCGCAAAACCACAAAAATGCAGTTTTTATATCAGAAATATAAAAGATATAGAAATTAGCCCAAAATGGCCAATAAAACTACAATTTCTGGGCTGAAACCTCTCCTCCAAGGACAGGTAGGCTGTTCAAAGCTCCCCACTCTCACTGTTGAACAGAGTAACTTCCTTCTATCCAAGTAAGGTATGGGCAACACAGAAGCTTAAATACAGTCCAGATACCAGCAAATATCTGAAAAACGGACGTTTCTAGCTTAGAAATGCAGAAAATAGGAAGATTTTTTTGTTTTGTTTTTTCAAAAATAGAACAGAAACAGCAGAAAAAAGACTTTTAAAGTACAGAAACGGCTGTTGCACTTTAGTGTGAAGCTAATAACAGTTAAATAATGCAATTTAAGACAAAAATGACTTTTTTAAAGTGCAAGCAGTAAATAAGTACAAATGCAGTTAAAAATTAGTTTTTGCATATCAGTAAATGCCAGAAACTGAGCGTTTAGGTGGAATTAACAAAAAACAGCAAGAAAAAGCAGAAAAATGGTACGTAAACACTCCAGAGTCTCTCTAGTCTCTCTCTGGTGCTGTAGGACTCTGCAGGACACCTGGGCAGGATCTTGCTGGGCTGATACAAGCGCAAAAAAACACAAAAATGTGTTTTTTATATCAGAAAGCTAAAAGAGATAGAAATTAGCCCAAAATGGCCAATAAAACTACAATTTCTGGGCTGAAACCTCTCCTCCAAGGACAGGTAGGCTGTTCAAAGCTCCCCACTCTCACTGTTGAACAGAGTAACTTCCTTCTATCCAAGTAAGGTATGGGCAACACAGAAGCTTAAAAACAGTCCAGATACCACCAAATATCTGAAAATCGGACTTTTCTAGCTTAGAAAGGCAGGATATAAGAAGATTTTTTTTTAACAGCAAAGAAAAATATGGTAGCAGTTGTACGAAGTATAGCTCCAGACCACATAAAATAAACCAAGAACTTTAATATTCGGTAAGCACTTTCATCACTGTCCGTGGCTTCTTCAAACCATATACAAATATAAGAACACACAGAGAGGTTTTTAAAGCTGTCCCTGTATACCTCATTAACCTGAGAGACCACTTCCAGTCAATCAAGTTAGTATAGACACACCCTCTTTTAAAAGCATCAGCACCTTCATCTATATTGCATAGTATTACTTTTAAAATACAATTTTTATAGCATATTAAAAGTCTTATTCAGCAATCAAGGCATGCATAGGCATCTACAAGCATTTCATATTTAGAAACATTTCAGAACATTGCTTCTATCAGCAGCATGTCAAATGCTATATATTATGCTAAACATCATTATTTAAACAACAATGATACTAAAAGTCTCTATTGATTATATATTCTTTGCTAAAATCATATTGCACTATGTTGTCTGCTTTGCTTCAAATATATGCTGTTACTTAAAAATTATTACAATAACAAATCTAGGTCTAGCCTTCTATACATTCCTACTACTTCTAACAGTGCAAATAAAGCTGCAGTTTAAAATTCAAACAAGTTACCCATGCCATGTGTTCAATTTCCATTTTAAAACTCAAATTCTTCCCATCACATTTTCGACTGTTAAACTTGTCCAGGGAGTGTAATCCACTTAAGATATACTTATATTGCACCCTTGTTATGTTATATTCCATTTCCAAAAGTTTAAAATGTTAGAAATGAAAAAAAGTATGTTGTCATCATTGCAGCGCCTCTGCACATGCGCAATGACATCATCACACTCGGCAAATGCTCCATTTTACTTTTTACCACTTTCTTCATTTAATTACGATAGATAACTAGTATTATAAAATATATATCATTGCTAAATAATTTTGAATACACCAAGTCACAAATTCATATATGTAGACAGTTTTAAACAAGGGAGGTTTATGCTTTTCCCCATAGAAACAAATCATACTGTTGCATTTTTGTCTTTCATATGTCAATCAAGTATATTTAATATAAACACTCGGCACATTATATGCATACATCCAGGTACAACTTTATACAAATATAATAGACATAACTTTAACTCTATGCCTCTGGGCAACCCGTTCAGACCATAAAATATATATTCTATGGATAGTAATAGTTCAATAGATATGTATAGGCAATTTGGTGCAAATATATATATCACCAGTTTGTATAAAAAACAGGACTTATTACATATTCTTTTCCTACATATAGACCCCCAGTATATACTTCATAGGACACTCAGAACATTTTATTGCTGTTTACCAAAAGCATTCTTACACAATTATATAGTACCTTAGAGTGTACTTTATATGATTAGGGCCTTCTAACATCCATTTAGAGATGGACGGATGTTTTGGTATAAGTATATATGTTAAATAGAGATGGCTCTATGTGTATAGTTATAATTATACAATACATCTATATGATAGAATACTTACAGAAATTATATATAGGATGAGAAGGTGATTCTAATATAGCAAATAAATTATGCATAGTTGTAAATATATGCACCATAGAAATAATCACTCACATCATACTAAATGTATAATAAATGTATTATACACAGACAATATCACTGTTTTGTGATGGATAAACTCTATCCTCAAATATATTTAAATATATGGTATTTCATGAAGTAAGATAAATTTCTCAAATCTTGTTTTTAGCAGTCTTATCATAGATAGCCCATATTTACAAACATATTTATTTTTTTTCAAATAAAATTTTTATTTTTCGTAATATAAACCATGCATACATATGAGAGTGAAAGCAGTAGGAATTACTCAAATATTAATTACATAATGGTTTCGATATTATTAATAAGACAAGAACAAAAGCCATGCAAACGGAAATACATTGAAAGGGTGAAAGAGTAAACACACCCTGAAGTATGCATAGTATACTACCTAACATCAGCAACCTAAAAATACAATATTTACAATGCTACAATGACTAAGTATAAACAGTGTCGCAAGATAAGAGACCAAATATAAACAGCCCCATTTGTTTCATGCAGAAGAAGAAAAACATACCCCTTGAACAAGAAAAATGAGTATAGGGGAGGTTTTGTGAATTAACTTAAATTTTAATCACACATAATTACCTCAAACAATCCCTTCCAAAGTTTACTGAAGTAGACTCTCTTCTTGGGTCCAGTTATAATGAATTTCTGAGCAGAGATATACCTGAAAGCCATATCTTTAAATCCCGGCCAAGACATTTTGGTACGATCTAACCAGTTATAAGTGATGTAAAGTTTTATGAGTGAACATAGTATTACTAGAGTATGGAGGTGTAATTTAGGCAAACTAGGAGGGGGAATGTTTAAGATAGCCATTTCCCAAGAAAGGGTAGAGCTATAATAACCCATTTTTTTGAGACGCACTTTGAGGGAACACCATAATTTATGGGAGTGCTTGCAGTGCCACATAATATGTAGTAAATCAGCTCTCACAACAGGACAACATGTGCAGAAAGGAGAATGATTAGGATTAAATTTGTTAATTATTACAGGGGTATAATAGGAGTTATTATTTAACATCAATTGAGTGTATAGGAGTTTTTTGAAGGGAGATAATTCTATAGTAGTTTTTATAGCCAATAGTTTTTAGTCCTCTGGAATAAGAGAGTTTTGATTATCCCAATATTTGGAGAAAAGACAGTTTCTTTTGTATAATAATGGGAATAATAATTTGTATGACGAGGAAATTGTTTTCTTATTGTTAGAAACTGTAGTTATGATTAAGTTTAATTTATCAATTGCCTGCGAATCAAGAAAAAGACTATTAGTTTGTGAGGTTGTAATTTCTCTTAGTTGCCGGAGAATAACCGTGTATTTTTTGTTGACCTTAAGGGTTAGACGTAGTTCGGCAAGAGACAAAGAATTATGTTTAATAATATCCCATACCTTCAGGTCTTTGATGAGAGGGAATTCAGTGAGATCTACCATCCTGTTGTTAATTTTAAGGTTTGGATTGAGGTGTAAAGGTTGAAGCAGAAGAAGATCATGCTGAAGATTGATGTCTTTAATCAATTTTTGGAATAGTTTTATCTTGAATTTCAATAGGGGGGAAAGTTTTGAGCTATTTAGGAAGGTAGGTGATAAAAAAGGAATAGCCTTAGGGTTAATTTTATTAGAGAGAATATGTCTGTGCCACATCTTTAGCCATGCTGGATATTGGACTTGAGCTTTGCTATTCCAGTTTGCGATGGACCATAATTTATTGGAGCAAATGATCACGTAATAAAGATGAAAGTTTGGAAGGCCCACCCCACCCTTCTCCTTGGGTAGACTTAATTTGGAGAACGAAATCCTGACCTTCTTAGGAAACCAAAGGAATTTTGCTAAAACTTTATCGATTTGTGAGAAAAAGTTATTTGAGATAATTATGTTTGTCGCACTAAATTGATACAGAAGTCTGGGTAAAATATTAATTTTCACAATAGCTAATTTTGAGAGAAAAGTTAACTTCAAAAGCTTCCATCTTTGTAGATCTTGACATATAGTAGACCATGCTTTTAGCAGGTTGTTTTGAAGCATGGAGGCTTGATTATGTTCAAAGTTAATGCCAAGGTATTTAAGAGTATATGAAATATGAAAGGAAGATTGGGGGAAGAAGAAGGGTTTGTGAGCTTCAGGGTTAATTGGGAGAATGTGGGATTTTTTATTGTTAACTTGATAACCAGAAGCATTAGAAAAAGCAGTAATGGCATTTATGATTTTAGGTAGATCTGAGTTAGGAAGTTGAAAGTAGAGATTTAAATCATCAGCAAAGGCCGAAAGTGCTACTTGTGTGTTGAGAATTTTGGGTATAGTGTGGTGTGTATTTTGAGTAATATATAGAAGAAATGGTTCAAGAAATAAATTAAAGAGAAATGGAGAAAGTGGACAGCCTTGTCTTGTACCATTAGTAATCAAAATCAAATCGGATCTTTTTTTATTAATATACAAGTAGGTGTATGAGTTTGTGTAAAGAGTTCTGATCATGTCAGAGAATATTATAGGTATATTAAAATGTGATAACGTAGAGAACATAAAATCCCAATCAACTCTGTCGAATGCCTTCGATGCATCTAGGGTCAGGGCATACAATGGATTCTTCTCTTTTTTAGTGAACTGTATGAGAGTGTCCAGAGTTAGTGTATTATCCCATGTATGTCTATTGGACATAAACCCGGCTTGATCCGGTGATAATATATATGGTAAAACCTGCCTGAGTCTATTAGCTAAAATAGCTGAAAATATTTTGATATCAACATTTATAAGCGAGATAGGTCTGTAGTTATGCGGGTCTGATTTTTCTAAGTTGTTCTTTAGAAGTAAAATTGTTTTTGAATTATTCCAATGTAAGTCAGTGAATCCATTCTTTATAATGAAATTAAAAACTTTTAAAAGAATGGGGATTTACAAACATATTTAGATAAATGATGTTACGACAGGTTGGGTAAAATTCTACAGTGTTCTTACTAAGTGGGATTATTTCCTATTAAATATATGTCACTATTTTCTAGATATTCCTCATGCTTCTAAAGCACTTTTAATGGATACTTTACCATTCAGTCCCTTCTCCTTATCTGCTCTAAGTTTGAGTATCCATCTGAGCTCACTTCTTTCTGTCAGATTCTTAATATTACCCAGCCTTTGCCCAATAATAACTTCTTCTAATGCTATAAATTTAAAATCATGGTATATACCACTTCTCTCTATGCATTTAGACAAGGCACTTACAGAGTCCCTATTCCTTATACTACTAATATGTTCCTTTATACATACTCTAAATGTCCTGTTTGTTTTGCCTACATAAAAATGTAAGCAGCAGTCACATTGTGCTGCATAAATAATATTCATACTGCTACAGGTGACTGCTCCAATATTTATTACCAGTGACTGGGTGGACAAACTCATCAGTATTTTTAACATATTGACACATACTGCAACTGGTACATGCTCTGGTACCTTTCCTTGTATTTAAATTACTTCCAGATAGATTCCTGGGGTAGCATAACATGCATTTAAGATTTTTCCTATTTTTAAACATAAAACTAGTATACTCTCCAACAGCTTCCCTAATTCTTCTATCTGTCATAATAAGTGGCCAATGTTTATTAAAGGCATCTCTTACTTTCCTCACATCACTTGTATATGATATAGAGACATTAACCACATTGTTCTTAAACATTGTATCAGTTCTATTTAATGCTTGATCTGTCTTATTTGAAAAATATGGCCTTGCTCTTTCTTCCTAAGTGTCTTTACTTCTCCCAACGTATCAATCACTTCCTGCTTTTTATAACCTCTATCATATAAACTGTTTTCTAGGGTTACCAATCCTTCTTCGAATGTGGGTTCCTGGTTGCTCGAACATGAAACCCTCATTCCTTGTCCTTTAACTATATTTGAAAAAGTTTTTCTAGGGTGCATGCTTGTCCTATACAATAATGTGTTACGATAGCACTCTTTTCTATAGACCTTGGTGTCAAACATCCCTTCATTTCCTTTCATTACAAATATGTCCAAAAATGGTAGCCCTTCAAGTGAATGATTCATTGTAAACTTCAGGAAGCTAGTAGTAACTTCTGCATCACTGACAAATTTCTTCAATGCTGGAAGGGTACTGTCCCACACAAGAAAAATATCATCCACAAATCTGTGGTAAACCTTCACATGATTCTTATACATTTCTAGGGGGATCAACTGTTCCATTTCCCATTGAGCCATAACTGCGTTGGCATAGCTATTAGCACAGCATGTTCCCATAGCTACACCTTCGCGTTGCAAGTAGTATTTACTATCAAAAGCAAACATTATTTTGCAGCACAACTTCCATAAACCTACATATCATGTCTATAAGCTGTCCTCCATAGTCACTGTTAACGGTGAAGAAATCTACATAAATATTCAACGTTGTCACCATTCGGTATTGATGTAAAAACGGAGGTTACATCGAGGGTGACTAAATAGTGTTCCCCACTCATAGTTGATGTTTCACTATATGTATATAGGCTCTCTAGGAAGTGCTTGGAATCTTTTAACACTACTTGAGATTTATCCAAGATAGGTCTAATTTTCTTTTCTATGAAAATGGAAAATGGTTCAGTGATCCAACCTTGGCCTGCAACTATAGGTCTAAAAGGTGGAAACTGAGGATCCTTGTGTATCTTAGGTTCCCGCTTGAAATGAGGGTATAACTGGGTGTTCAACTATCAGTAACTGGACCAGTTCCATTGAGATACCATAATTGATCATGAAATCATTAATAATAATCCTAATAACTCTATACCAATCTTGAATATAATCGATAGTAACAGGCTTATACACTTTGTCATCAGCAAGCATGTTATGTAATGAACTATAATAGTATTCTCTGTCCATGATAACAGTCATACCCCCTTTGTTTGCAGGCCTAACTACGATTTGTGTATTTTCTATCAGTCCTGATAGGGCCTTCTTCTCCTTCCAACTCAAATTCTTATATTTGTCATTCTTGGAATGTGTATTTAATGTGTTATACAGCTCATCCTCACACATCCTGCCAAATGCCTGTAGAATAGGATGGTTGGGTGGCATATAACTACTAGGTTTCCTAAAGGTTGCTACTCCTTGCTTCATTTCATTAGGAAAGTTCAGTTTTAACATAACATTTCTTAAAAACATTTTTAAATCAATTATAGTGTCCGGAATGTCTGCTGCCTGAGCAGGAATAAATGATAAACCTTTTTGTAGCACTAAGATTTCATCTTTAGTTAGATGTTGTCTCGATATATTCCATACAATGTTCCGCTGCAAATCTGGTTCCACATTTTCTTCAACTTGGGGTATTCCATCATCTCTGGCTGTTCCTTCCTTTTCATCCTGTTGAAACAGCCTCTGCTGTTGGACCTGTATGGTTGTCTTCCTTTCTCTTGGCGTATAGGTAGGGGAAAAAATGGGAAGGTTTGTGTTGTACTTTGTACACTCTCTTTCCTTCTGACTACTGGTTGGCCTGATGGTATTTCATTCTCCACTTGTGAAATAACATTGTCCAAATTAATTATTTCACCAGCTAGATTTGTAGGGTTCATTGTTTGAGTTAATAGCCCCTCAGATACACAATGTTGTATTTCATTTGGCTTAAGAATCACAGAATTATTCGTTGTTACTCTATCTGTGTCTTGCTCCACATAATTATGACGTAACCTGGGAGCTAATTCTACTTAATTTCTCCTTTCATTAGATGCTCTCATCCCAGTAGAATTAGCTGTTGCTATTACTGGTCTTTGTGGCCTAGGCCAAGAAAAGACATGGCCTTGTTTAAAATCTGCAGTATCCCTCTCTAGTGTTTTACATTTCTGTTGTATAGTTTTGTGTTCATATACACTAACATTGTCAGTGATTGTACTCATGGCTTTATCAACAACAATTTCAGGAAACTGTTCATACAATGTCTCTTGTTGTTGCATAATATTGGTAGCAAGAGTTTCTTCCTGTGGTCTAAAAAACTCATTCATTAATTTTAGATAGCTGCAGCTTGCTCCTAAATTTATATTTTGCCATTTACTTAGCAGTTCTGGATACTGGGAACCATAGGTAGGCATTTTCAATATTCTTAGGCCCCTAGGAATTACTTTGAACTGAAGACATGCTTCAAAATGAAACCTTTGTAGCTGTAGCTTTTTAAGTTTAAATGCATCATTTTCTATGTTATTAACCAACTGTCTTAATTTATAATAATCAATATTAGTACCTTCCTCTTGCAGTGTCCCTTCATTCGAAGCCGACTCTACTATTAGAGGATTCTCAGTGCTTTTCAGCATCTCCATAAGCTTAGTCTTTTTCATTATTTCAACTCGTTTCAATGGGTTATAATCCAGTTCAATGTTATTCTGAGTATTCCTTTCTGCCATACTCCAACTAGTTGAAAAAACAGCCATGAGTAACAGGAAACAGGCAAACAACCAGCTGGTAAACGTAAACTGTTCCACCAAACAAACAAAGATAATAGCAAAGAAAAATATGGTAGCAGTTATACGAAGTATAGCTCCAGACCACATAAAATAAACCAAGAATTTTAATATTCGGTAAGCGCTTTCACCACTGTCCGTGGCTTCTTCAGATCATATACAAATATAAAAATACACACAGAGAGGTTTTTAAAGCTGTTCCTGTATACTTCATTAACTTGAGAGACCACTCCCAGTCAATCAAGTTAGTACAGACACACCCTCTTTTAAAAGCATCAGTACCTTCATCTGTATTGCATAGTATTACTTTTAAAATACAGTTTTTGTAGCACATTAAAAGTCTTATTCAGCTATCAAGGCATGCATAGGCATCTACAAGCATTTCATATTTAGAAACATTTCAGAACATTGCTTCTATCAGCAGCATGTCAAATGCTATATATTATGCTAAACATCATTATTTAAACAACAATGATACTAAAAGTCTCTACTGATTATATATTCTTTGCTAAAATCATATTGCACTATGTTGTCTGCTTTGCTTCAAATATATGCTGTTACTTAAAAATTATTACAATAACAAATCTAGGTCTTGCCTTCTATACATTCCTACTACTTTTAACAGTGTAAATAAAGCTGCAGTTTAAAATTCAAACAAGTTACCCATGCCTTGTGTTCAATTTCCATTTAAAAACTCAAATTCTTCCCATCACATTTTCGACTGTTAAACTTGTCCAGGGAGTGTAATCCACTTAAGATATACTTATATTGCACCCTCGTTATGTTATATTCCATTTCCAAAAGTTAAAAATGTTAGAAATGAAAAAAGTATGTTCGTCGTCATTGCAGCGCCTCTGCACATGCACAATGACGTCATCACACTCGGCAAATGCTCCGTTTTACTTTTTCCCACTTTCTTCATTTAATTATAATAGATAACCAAGTTTTAAAAAATATATATCATTGCTAAATAATTTAGAATACACCAAGTCACAAATTCATATATGTAGACAGTTTTAAACAAGGGAGGTTTATGCTTTTCCCCATAGAAACAAATCATACTGTTGCATTTCTGTCTTTCATATGTCAATCAAGTATATGTAATATAAACACTCGGCACATTATATGGATACATCCAGGCACACCTTTATACAAATATAATAGACATAACTTTAACTCTATACCTCTGGGCAACCCATTCAGACCATAAAATATATATTCTATGGATAGTAATAGTTCAATAGTGCAAATATATATGTCACCAGTTTGTATAAAAAACAGGACTTATTACATGTTCTTTTCCTACATATAGACCCCCAGCATAGACTTCATAGGACACTCAGAACATTATATTGTTGCTTACCAAAAGCATTCTTACGCAACTATATAGTACTTTAGATATAGTGTACTTTAAATGAATGGGGCCTTCTAGCAGCCAAGTAAGGTATGGGCAACACAGAAGGTTAAACACAGTCCATATGCCAGCAAATATATGAAAACCGGACTTTTCTAGCTTAGAAAGGCAGGAAATAGGAAGATTTTTTTTGTTATTTATTTATTTATTTTTTCAAAAATAGAACGGATACAGCAGAAAAAAAACACTTTTAAAATACAGAAACATCTGTCGCACTTTAGTGTGAAGCCAATAACAGTTAAATAATGCAATTTAAGGCAAAAACGACTCTTTTAAAGTGCAGGCAGTAAATAAGTACAAATACAGTTAGAAACGAGCTTTTTGAGTATCAGTAAACACCAGAAACAAAGCGTTTAGGCAGAATTAACAATAAACAGCAAGAAAAAGCAGAAAAATGGTACTTAAACACTCCAAAGTCTCTCTAGTCTCTCTCTGGTGCTGTAGGACTCTGCAGGACACCTGGGCAGGATCTTGCTGAGCTGATACAAGCGCAAAAAAATGCACAAATGCAGTTTTTATATCAGAAAGATAAAAAAGATAGAAATTAGCCCAAAATGGCCAATAAAACTATAATTTCTGGGCTGAAACCACAAGGACAGGTAGGCTGTTCAAAGCTCCCCACTCTCACTGGTGAGCAGAGTAACTTCCTTCTATCCAAATAAGGTATGGGCAACACAGAAACTTAAACACAGTCCAGATACCAGCAAATATCTGAAAACCGGACTTTTCTAGCTTAGAAAGGCGGGAAACAGGAAGATTTTTTTTTTTCAAAAATAGAACAGATACAGCAAAAAAAACACTTTTAAAGTGCAGAAATGGCTGTCGCACTTTAGTTCATAGGTTCATAGATTAGTACTAAGCTAACTGCCCTTGCGAGCCCTTTTAAGCCTAGCCAATTATCCCTTGTAAGACTCACACCCTGCACCTTGTGTTTGTAAGGCAAACACTTTAACCATTAGGCCACCCTCCCAACCCACAGATTTTTGGAAGCATAAGGAACAGTTAAATAATGCAATTTAAGACAAAAATTAGTTTTTTAAAGTGCAGGCAGTAAATAAGTACAAATACAGTTAAAAACGAGCTTTTTGAGTATCAGTAAGTGCCAGTAACCAAGCGTTTAGGCGGAATTAACAAAAAACAGCAAGAAAAAACAGAAAAATGGTACTTAAACACTCCAAAGTCTCTCTAGTCTCTCTCTGGTGCTGTAAGACTCTGCAGGACACCTGGGCAGGATCTTGCTGAGCTGATACAAGCGCAAAAAAAACGCACATTTTTATATCAGAAAGATAATAGAGATATAAATTACCCCAAAATGGTGAATAAAACTACAATTTCTGGGCTGAAACCACTCCTCCATGTTCAAAGCTCCCCACTCTCACTGGTGAACAGAGTAACTTCCTTCTATCCAAGTAAGGTATGGGCAACACAAAAGCTTAAACACAGTCCAGATATTAGCAAATATCTGAAAACTGGACTTTTCTAGCTTAGAAAGGCAGGAAATAGGAAGATTTTTTGTTTCTTGTTTTTTTTTTTTTAAATAGAACAGATACAGCAGAAAAAAAGACTTTTAAAGTACAGTAACGACTGTCGCACTTTAGTGTGAAGCCAATAACAGTTAAATAATGCAATTTAAGACAAAACAACTTTTTTAAAGTGCAGACAGAAAATAAGTACAAATACAGTTAAAAACAAGCTTTTTGAGTATCAGTAAACACCAGAAACCGAGCGTTTAGGCAGAATTAACAATAAACAGCAAGAAAATGCAGAAAAATGGTACTTAAACACTCCAAAGTCTCTCTAGTCTCTCTCTGGTGCTGTAGGACTCTGCAGGACACCTGGGCAGGATCTTGCTGAGTATTACTTATTCCTTGGACTGGGCAATGTAAGAATGAATAATGTGTTAATACTCTTATTAACATAGCTGCATTTACAGTTGTTTCCTTGTAATCACAGCTAGTTTATAAGTTGTTACCTCAATAATGTATTTACTTTGCTGGTAAATAATAATTTGTGTATTTGTAATTGCACTATGTAACAATCTTATAAAACACTGTTTTGTATGTTCATCTTGTGTTTGGCTTGGGTCTTGAATGTAAAGTGCCCCCTATCCAATTAATTTACCAGGTTAACAAATATGATTAAATACAGTCTTTGATATAGGCCCAGTGGGCCCACATACTGTTAACTGCATAATCCTACCATTCCGTCCTAACTCCTTTGCAAGGAAAAATGCTTCTGTTCTTCACTCACAATCTATGTACCCCAGTGACTGACATCTTACCAGTGTGAAGAAGGTAGATTTGGAAGTCTGCATTAACATATGAGTTGGAGCATGTAGGCATCCATCAGAGGTTAAACCACGCAGCTGATAATCATTAAAAAAAGAACACTTGCAAGTATATTTTGGAAAAAAATGCTTTGTCTCATTCCTTTAACAAATATTGTAGCTTAGTTAAGCTGAAAAAGATAACCATTTATGAGCAATCAAAAAGAGAGCTATCGCATTAATATACATGACAGAAAAATGAAGGATTAAATAGCGTATTTTCCTGCATAATGCCTTCTAATCTTCAAATATTTAGCAGGGACACAACTTGAAGACATATGCATCTTCTTAATAGTCTCTGTTTCTTTAGTGTAAATCAAGCTATTATCTATATCAGGTCAATTAAACAAGCAAAAGTCTAGTCCTTAATACAGGGATTAGTAAGGAGAAACTCAAATTAGGCAATGGACATTACTGGTTTCATAAAATCTTTGATCTTATAGATTTTATATCAGAGAATACATTTGAAAAGAATAGCTTTTCTAAATGCAGGGGTAAATAGGATGTGTGTGGTATTTATTAATGCTGCATTATGTTTATTATTGTTTAATCAGCATTTGCTGCCTGTAAACAAAACATACATAAGAAAAATGGATTGTTTCATAGACAAAAACACAATAGCAAAACTTTTTTTCTTTTATTAAATAAACTTCATTGCAGTGCTTGTTTTGTAGGTGAATATTTTTCATATTGAAATGCCACTGAAGGTATACTAAAAATGAATATGCTACCTGTCCTGTGATACACACATTTTTTCAGACATGAAATAACATTGAAGTTAAATTTTCAGATGTGTCTTCCACATTAGCAAGTAAAAGAAAAAGGCAGATCAAGTTGAAATCAGTAAAATGAATCAGTTATGAGTTTGTATATAAGCGCTTGACTTTATCATTGTTGAACTTTACTGCTACAGTGACAATCACGCTATAAGTAATACACTGTCTGCTGATACTGAGAAGTTGACAAGGTTGTGGATTTTAGACCACACGTTGGGCTTGGAGTCACACTCCAATACTGACACTGTTTTACAGCACATACTAGGGCACTGTACTACTGAGGTGCTGTCCCTTGCATGTAATATTCAGGTCCCATCTGCCTCAGCTGCAGTGCTTCCTATGGTTGCTACACATCCTGTGGCATCTATCAAAAAAATGAGTAGTTGGCCGGACAAATTACCTCAAGTCAGTATAAATATCTGCTTGGTAAGAAAACAAATCAAAGTAGGACAAACCTGGCTAACAAATGTTAATAAAAATAAATGCAAATTTTTACACAGATTTCTGTTGTTTTGAGCACAAAGCAACAGTTCCTCAAAACAGCAAAAAAAAAAAAATGCTTCCATTTAGGCTAATGCTTCCTTTTTTATGTGATCACTCAACATGGATCCATCAGTTTGCCTGATATTAATGGTATTTCACAATTTCAGGTTTGAGACACAAAAAAGACATGAGTATTATTTGAAACATCTGGATCTTCTACAATCGACATTAATTAGCTATTGCTCTTAGGGAGGGAATAACATGGGTTCATAGGTTCATAGGTGTGTACTAGGCTAATGGCCCTGGAGCCTTTACAAGCCTAGCCGACAGAAGTGTCCTGGCATTGTGCCGCCTGATGTTAGTTCCCAGTGCCTCTATCAAGTAGAGCCACTGAAGTGATCCCAGGGGTGAACTTTCTATTACCCATCCACTCATCAAGATTTCTCTTGAAGAGGGACGGCGAGGTGCTCTGCTTGACATGTATGGGAAGTCTATTCCAGAGCATGGGCAGTCTCTGGGTGAGGAACCTGTCCCTCCAGCATGTTCTGCTGATTGTGGTAATGAGGCTGAGGTCTCTGGAGCGTGTTGTGTGGAGAGATTGGGATTTCTTTAGCTGTAGCATTTCTAACAGAGCTAGGTCAGACATGGCTTTGTAAGTCAAGCAAAGATCGCCTCTAAGTAGGCAATATGAGACAGACAATAGCTTGAGTCTTTTGAGTCTGTCTGTGTAGGACATATCTAATGCCTAGGATCCTCTTCCTGAGGTACTTCTGTGACCTCTCCAGCTGTTGCAGGTGTCTAGTGAGGTACATGCCAAATGGGGCATTATATTCAATGATTGGTCTAATGAGGGAAGAATAGAAAGAGACGATGACCTCCTTCTTCCTGGATGCAAAACTGTTGGTAATGAGATGTGCCAAACAGAAGGACTTTGTGACCTCAGTGGCAATGTGGTGGTCGAAGGAGAGGTTGCTGTCAACCTGCATCCCCAGATCTCTTATAACGCCTTCAGTGTTCAGTGAGCTCCCATCGATGTGGTAATTAGTGGGAACTGTTGAACTAACAGATCCACATGCAAGCGACCAGGAACACAATGAGAGACCACTTCGTAAAATGAACTGGTATTTAATAAATCCAAATGAAATGTTAGCGCTTTCGGCTAAAATAATATTTAGCCTTCTTCAGACAAACAGCGGAATGTTGAATGTCATTACTTAAAATACAATAGTAAAACCAATTGGAATAAAGTGCATTCATTCATTACATATTGCCATGGTTACCTTAAAACGGAATTGTGCAAAATTTATATACATCTTAAATAGTTGTTATATGAAATAAAAAATAAAAATAAAATAAAACAATAAGGAAGTGCCACATCTTAATGATGGTAAATCACTTATGTTGAAAAATATATACCCAATTATGAATTGAAAAATACGTGAGATACTCATTAGTTGTTTTTTATCTGCAACCTAATTCATAAGCAAAACATTTAAAACACAAACTAGTTACAAAATCTAGCTTTACCCCTTGTGTCTTTTCAGAAATAATTGAGCCTGTGTGAAAATAGGTTGCCCTTCTTGCCAACAAATACTGAAATATACTGAAATGGCAGGAATAAAGTATACACAAGAAATGTGGTGCTATGTATAATATTGTAGATGCTCACCTAAATATTAACGTATTAGTTATGTTATCTATTGTAAGATAACCACTTAAGCACACATTTAATGGAGAGGTTGTCATTTATCCCTGGTGCCAAATGCGCCCTCGTTCGAATCTGCCACATGAGTTCGTCTATCTCTAACCTTATTTGCCAAGGGCCCCCTCTTGCATCTGGTGTTCTTTGTTGGACTATGACAAACCCAAAGGTATGTCCTAATGTTCTCCAATGTGTGCTTAGCTAAAGCATTATTCTCATCATGTCTACTGATGGCGTATGTATGTTCATATATTCTAGTCTTAATTCTGTGCTCCGTCTTGCCAATGTAAAAAGCTTTACATTGGTTACACAGGGCAGCATATACCACCGATTTGGATTCACAGTTGTAATGGTTGTCAATTCTATATACCTTATCTTTGATGGTAAATTGTGTTCCTACTTTAAGGAACTTACATTGTGCACAAGCACCACATTTGTACATACCTTTTGGACGATGGGAAATAAGTTTTCTTGGGGGTCTCTCCAAAATAGCTTTTAGATTTAATCCTCTCCTATATGTCAGTTTAGGTTTTCCACCTAATGATGTAGAGAGAGTACTGTCATGATTGATTACATCCCAATTCTTATTTACAATTTCCCTGATTTTTTGGAAATCTAGTGAGAAAGTGTGCAAAAAAGACACACTGTAATTTATATCCCCAGATCTATGGTCTCTAGAGAAACTGGTAGAAATTGGTAAATTTCCCATGTTTAAGTTCTCCTCGTTGGTGGTATTGCTACCTAGGAGCGGGATGAATTGGCCTGCTTTACGTTTATTAGATACCTCCAAAATGATTTTGTTAATCAAGGTGGATGGATAACCCCTTGCCAAAAACATATTTCTTAGTTTGTTGCATTCAGATTGAAAATCTTGGTCATCTGTTACCATACGTGCTGCCCTTACTAACTGCCCCTTTATAACCGATCTTTTTTGGTAATAGGGGTGGCTACTAGAAAAATGCAACAAACTGTTAGAATATGTAGGTTTTCTGTATATATTACTTTTTAGTCTTTGATTGTTAGTATCCTTTGTGAGAAGTATGTCAAGGTAATTAATCTCCCCATCTTCTATATTGAAAGTAAACTGTAAAAAGTCAGTCATGTTAGTCATTCTTTCAATAAATGTAGGAATAAGCTCTTTATTACCCTTCCAGATGCAAAAAATGTCATCCTGGTACCTGGTGTACCAGGAAACATGTTGTTGAAATAGAACATCCTTAAATAAGAGTTCTGCTTCCCAGTATGCTAAAACTGCATTAGCAAAAGAACCACCGCAAGGGGAACCCATGGCTACACCCGAAGTTTGAAGGTAGAATCTATTCTCAAAAATAAAAAAATTGTTTGTTAAAACTAACTCCAAGAGTGTTTCATTTAAATGGATGGTGTTTTCTTTCACTTTTTTACCAGTCAAAAATTCCCTCACCCAACTAAGACCTGTAACTTGTGGTATGACTGTATAGAGGTCTTTGATGTCTATTGTGAGAAAAACCATATCTGTGGTATATTCTATTGCACTGATGTTTTTCAAAAAAGACCAGGAATCTTTACAAATGTGCGCTTCCTGTTCTAATAAAGGTTTTATTATGCTGTCCACAAGTCTGGCACATGCATAGGTGGCCAAACCTCTCCCATCTACAATTGGCCTGAATGGTGGTGCTTGTAGTCGTTTATGTAACTTAGGTGCGCCAAAGAAAGCTGAGATTCTTGGAGCTGGCATCTGCAAATATTTATACATGTCAGGGTTAATAAAACCTTCTAAAAGGAGATCATATAATGTATTATTGATCTTCCTATAAGCACCGTGTATTTCATTAAGGGATACTTCTTTATATACTGATGTGTCCAAATGTTTCATCATGTATTCCACGTATTTGTAATGGTCCATCAATACCACCCCCCCACCCTTATCGGGTTTCATAACTCGAATGTTACAATCCCTTAACAGCTGGAGAAAATCCCATTCTAACATGGTCATATTATTGAAATACCTTTGGTTACCATACATAATCTGTTTCTTTATTGCCCAAAGGTCAATTTCACACATTTTCTCAAACACCGCTAATATAGGGTGAAGGGGTGAATTGTATGTGCTAGAAACCCTTAAAGTATTGAGTACTTCAGTGTTGTTACCAAGTAGGGAATTCAAATTAAGTTTTCTAACAAAAACTTTTAGATCAACCAGTGTTTTCCCTATGTCCATATGTTGCCCTGGAACAAAAGACAAGTCCTTGGCAAAGAAGTCAACAATGTCCTGATGAATATCAATAAGGGTGTAATTATACACCGTAAAGTCATTGTTGGAACTATTTAAGATGCTAGGTTCCAGGCCAAAACTGGGGGTTTGGATCATCTCCTCCTTCCCCGTCTCTTGTTCCTCGTGTTGTTCGCTGTTTGGGCTCTCGTACGATTGGTGACTCGGGCATTGTTGGCCTGGCGAAAATCCTGGCCTTCCTGTTGGTTAAAATCCCCCAGAGGTTGATCTTGTGTTTGAATATTGTTCCTGGAAACATGTGCTGGTGTATTCGCTTGATTAAAATTACTTACGCCAGCACTATTGTTGTTAAGCCTTGGGCTCCTTCTAAAGCCCTGTCTTTGTCCAGGAAAATTGTCCTGATTATTGTCATTGCTATTGTTATCTGCCAGATTGATATCATTATTTTGCTCAGACTGATTAATAGTTTCCCCTTGGGGTATATGTGATTTACTTGAAGGCCTGGGGTAAGCACATTTATTGGCATAATCTGTTAGGTCTCTATTTAATTTTTTCTTTTTAGTAAGTAGCAATTTCTCCATGTTTGCCTCAATGCTGGAGAAAATGCGACAATAATCATATTTATAACGAAAAAATTCGTTATCAGATGTTATAGATTTCTCTAAAGTATCCAAATCGAGCGACAGGGCAGTAATATCCTTAGAATAAAAGGCTATGAGAGCCTGCAAAAACTCAATGCCCTGCCAGTCGAATAAGCCTAACAGTTCCTGATGGAAAGGAGAATTATCCACCAACCCAGATGGAAAACGCCATTGTCGTAGTCCCTTTGGAACAATCTTGTTTTTTACACATTCATTGAGATATGCGACTTCCAGTTGTAGCTTCTTACATTTATATAATTTATTGTCAAACTCGTCAATTTTGTCTCCTAATGAGTTGCTACCGGCCATTTGTATGATGTTGGGTTCAGAATGTAAACTGAACCCTTGACTGAAAAAGTTGTTATTTACTAGAAAATCAGCCATAGTTGGTATTCCTTGTTTGTTAGGATTCACTTGATTGTTAATGTCTATCCGAGAATTAACAGTAGTATTACCTGCTTGTAGTGTCCTAGCCACTGTAGGAACAGAACGAAGCTGTTCTATCGTAACCGGTAGTTCTCCGTCCGCTACTGCAGATCCAATAACTGTTGTCTCGGTTGCGGGAACTTGTTGTCCGTTTGGAATCAAGAAGTCACTATCATTCTGCTGCGATAAAGTCAAAGCAAGAGGTCTATTTTCTTGTGTTGATGATAAAGCTGACATGGCATCAACCTTTTGTGTGAGAGCATCTACTCTCCCCAAGAGTAACTCAACTAGAGTAGTTAAATTACTGTTCGAATTATCCGTTACTTTTTCAGAAGCATAACATAACTAATACGTTAATATTTAGGTGAGCATCTACAATATTATACATAGCACCACATTTCTTGTGTATACTTTATTCCTGCCATTTCAGTATATTTCAGTATTTGTTGGCAAGAAGGGCAACCTATTTTCACACAGGCTCAATTATTTCTGAAAAGACACAAAGGGTAAAGCTAGATTTTGTAACTAGTTTGTGTTTTAAATGTTTTGCTTATGAATTAGGTTGCAGATAAAAAACAACTAATGAGTATCTCACGTATTTTTCAATTCATAATTGGGTATATATTTTTCAACATAAGTGATTTACCATCATTAAGATGTGGCACTTCCTTATTGTTTTATTTTATTTTTATTTTTTATTTCATATAACAACTATTTAAGATGTATATAAATTTTGCACAATTCCGTTTTAAGGTAACCATGGCAATATGTAATGAATGAATGCACTTTATTCCAGTTGGTTTTACTATTGTATTTTAAGTAATGACATTCAACATTCCGCTGTTTGTCTGAAGAAGGCTAAATATTATTTTAGCCGAAAGCGCTAACATTTCATTTGGATTTATTAAATACCAGTTCATTTTACGAAGTGGTCTCTCATTGTGTTCCTGGTCGCTTGCATGTGGATCTGTTAGTTCAATTAGTGGGAACTGAATTTTTACCAAAGGGGATGATGCATATTTTTTGGCATTAAGCTTAAGGCCATGGTTTCAACACCAGTCATTGATCTCAGTGAGGCCTTTCTGTAGGATGTCTGATTCACTTGGGGGAGTTAATAATGGCTCCCAGCTTGCAGTTGTCTGTGAACTTGGTCAGCCAGATTCCTTTTGTGTTGGCCTGGACTTCTGAGAAGTAGATGCTGAACAGGAGAGTACCCAGGACCGATCCCTGTGGGACTCCACTCATGACTGGTTGGCAGTCTGACTTGGAGTCTACTACTTTCACACTGGGTGTTCTATCTGTGAGCCAATTTGCAACCCACATAGTGATATAGGAGTTGATGCCTAGTTTGGTGAGTTTATCAATAATTCCTGAGTGAGGAATGGTATGAAAGCCTTGGCCAGATCGAGGTAGGCTGTATGTACTGCCTTACCTTTATCCACAGCCTTGGTGACTGACTCAAAGAAGTCAACCAGGTTGAGCAGGCATGATCTCCCTTTCACAAAGCCAAATTACATGGAGTCTAGAGTTTGGAGATTTCCTATATCTTTGTTAATCAGGTCCATGATGATGCGCTCCATAGCTTTACAAATCAGACTCGTCAGGCTAATGGGGTGATAATTCCCAGGTTCTGTAGTTGCTCCCCCTTTATGGAGAGGGATAACTGTAGCAGTGCACCATTCGCTAGGGACAAAGCCTGAGGTGAGGCTGTGACTGAACAGGGCGCACAGATGTGGTGCCAGTTTGCTTTGTAGTTTATGTAGAACACAGCCAGGGATATTATTGGGTCCCATGGAAGCTGTATTCTTGGCCTTGAACAATGCAGCTTTAACCTGTGCTGCAGTAATGCTGGGTGCCTGGCATTCTTCCGGTATTTAGATTGGTCCTTTAGGGGGAGAGAGGGGTAAAACTGGCACTGAATCTGTCGGCCAGTATATCTGCAATATCTGTTGGCTCAGTATAAGAGGTACCATTGTGCAGTAACTCAGAACAAATCTGGGTATTGCCGTGGAGGTTCTTGATATAACCATAGAAGACTTTGTGATTGTTTTTAGTGTCTGCCGCAATTCTGCCTTCATAGCTGTCTTTAGAGGATTTGATGAGGGATCTCAACTTTTTGTTGAGGCTAATAAGGGAGTTTTGCCAGTCTTGTGACTTCACATTTTTCTGCAACAGTATCTTCCTTCTGTTGTAGAGTTTATTAATGGCAGGGGACAATGAGATTAGATTCTTTTTTTTTGGAGGAGAATGTCTTAGTTCTGTTGGGTATGGCTAGTTCCATGCATTTATGTACATGTTCGTACAGTGCATTGGTTCATGATTTGGCAGTCATGCAGCTATTTTCCTTTGGCATGGGTGCCGTGAAGTTAGCCACCTCTGTTTTTAGGAGCCCAAAGTCAGCTTTGGAGAAGTTTTTCAAGGTGGTTACCTTTGTGGTGGGTGTGGGTGAGATGTGCATTTCCATGGTGATTAGTTTATGGTCACATCTGACCACTGAGGGATTGACTACTGGTGTAAAGCAATGTTCACCCATATTAGTAATAACCAGGTCAAGGATGTTGCTTTCTCTAGTGGGGGTCAGAATAAGCTGGTCCAGGGCATTGGAATTGATGAATTCCAGGAAGCGTTGGGCCGGCGTATTTGTGCTTGAGTAGTTCTCCCATTTGATGGAGGGGTAATTGAAGTCTGCTAGTATGAGAGTGTTGGGTTGGACCTTGATAGATTCCAGGGTGCTTAGGAATGTGGAGTGAGAGTCTAGGGACATAGTTGGGGACATATAGCAGGCTATGACCTGGATTGTCATCTTACCCAATGTTAGTTGTACCTGAAGTATCATAGGTGCGTTATGCTGGGCTACTAGTCTGGAGGTGTGCATATCCTTTATGAATATGGAGACACCACCACCTTTGGAGCTATGGTCCATGTTTTGGGGCCAAAAGTTGTGGAATGGGTTATAGCCTGATAGCGCAGGGGTGCTTTCTGCCGCTTTAAACCAGGTCTCCATTGCAGCACAAATGTCGATGTTCTCCATTTTGAGGAGTGGTTCAAGTGAGTGCATCTTGAGATTTAAACTTCTAGCATTGAGCAGCATGACCCTCAGATTGCATTTATTTGTTGGTAATTTGATCTTTGGAACACTGCCTAAAAAGGCACTATAGGGGTGGCAAGAGCCATAGCCCATACCTGGAAACTCAGGGGTGACAGATGAAGGCCATCTCTGGCAAAGCATCAAGGTCTGTCAATCATGTCATCCCAATCAGACAGATATTGGATCCCCTTAGAATGGCACCAGAAACTTAGCTAATTGTTGAAGTCAATCATTTTTTGTTTGTACTGCGGTATCATTCTGGGTGATGGGTGGATACTGCTCAGGGCTAGGGTCATACCTGCCTGGGCCACATAATCCGAGAGCTCCACCATGTCTCTTTTCATGTAGTCCAGGGAGGTGCATCTCATGTCATTCACACCCATATGGGCAATGACAGAGTCATACTTGCACTTGTTGTGGAGTGACCTGAGTGTGTGTGTTATATGTCAGATTATGGCACCTGATAGACAGTTGACTGTTACCTTCTCCTTATTTAACCTAGTGCGTGGGGCATCTGTATGCCTCACTATT